>NW_028255769.1:0-24137 GCF_964263255.1 Lissotriton vulgaris | reverse complement strand
TAGGCTTTGATCCGAAAAATGGGGGACTCACCCATTAGTGTTCCAGAATGATAACATTGTTGATGGGTTCAACGATTTCTATTTAGGCAATATCTGTGTTAAAAATGGTGAGGTGAGTGAATAAAGCACGTGAGGAATACAAAAGGATTAAAGGTTCTTGTTGCATTTAAACAAACTCAACCATGGTCAAATTCGGGTGGGGACCTGGCTCTTGTTGCAGAGTGACCTAATAAAATATAATGAATTGGGCTCAATTGAATAAGATTCCGCTCCCCTTCAGCAAGGAAACCTAAGGAATTGGATTGAGTCTAAAGATGACTCACCTTAGTCACCTTGTCAACTGTGGGCAGCTAAGGCAGCGAAGAAACAGCCTTGTAAATGAGGGCAGCGAGCAGACCGTGGGCTGCTCATTAAGACAGGAAGGACGGCCGCTGCGTTAGTGTGCACGTCCGATTAGTATGCAAAGAATGCGTGACTCATCACGTCACATGGTGTTACTCCAGAGGTTCCGAGTGCGGCATGTGGGAAAAACAAGCCCAAACAATTCATTTCATTTATTTATTTATTTATTTATTTAATGCATTTTTATAAAGCGCGGACTTTACCCGAAGGTGTCAGAGCACTGTACAATAGAACCATTTACGTTACATGAGAGAAATGTTGCAAAAAAGAAACATACAAAAATAGCAGGCCACAGAATCAAAACACCGCAGTCAAAAGGAACACAATATCAGACACAGCAAGCTAAGAATATACAGAAAAAAATATAAATAAGTATAACACATTTACAATGACTTAAGAACTTCCTGGCGGGGTCTGAGAAGGAAGGAATTAGTTCTGAAAGTGTCTTTGGAATAGAAGAGATTTGAGGTCCGCTTTGAAGATCTGGATGGAGGTGATGGCACGAAGCAAAGGAGGAAGCGAGTTCCAGATTCACACCGCATTACCTGAGAACAATTGAGCCATCAATTTTTCCCTTTTGAAGGAGGGGGGCTCAAGCAGGAACTTTTCGGCATTCCGAGAAGGTCTTGAGCCTTCAAACAATTTCAGTTTGTTTGCCAGATAGCGAGGGGAGGAAGAGTGCAAAGCTTTGTGGGTGATGCACGCCGTTTTGTAAATAGCTCTAACCTCGATGGGAAGCCATCAGAGAGAAGACAGGATAGGAGTGATGTGGTCACTTTGTTTGGACCCTGAAATGAAGCGAGCTGCTGAATGGAGGACGGGTTTGAGGGGGGAGAGGTGAGATTTGGGAAGGCCAGTCAGAAGAGAATTACAATAATCCAGTCTAGAGAGAACTAGCGATTGGACCAAGGTGTTTAGGTCTTTCTCCGGGAAGAACCGACGAATTCCCCATAGAAGGCACAGCTGATAACGTGCGCTCTTGGCAATGGAGTTGATGTGTGAGATTAGGTTGAGTCTTTTGTCAAGTATGACACCTAGGGATTTAGCGCAGTTGACAATGATGGGTTTACTGTTGAGTAAACTCAACTGACCCATCCAGGATTGAACAGGAGGCTGGGAGAGAGAGTTAGATAGGAGGAGGAATTCAGTTTTGGAGGGATTGAGAATAAGTTGGTGAACTAACATCCAGTTGTGAATAGAGTTGAGAGTAGAGTTGAGTAGTGAGAGATCTTGAGAGGAAGACACCTTGAGGTACATTTGGGTGTCATCGGCATAGAGATGGTAGAGGAATCCAGCTTTGCTTAGGAGGTTCCCTAATGGTTCCAGATAGAGATTAAACAGAGTGGGAGCAAGGATAGAACCTTGAGGGATGCTTGACCAACCACCCGTGGAGACGAGAGACTGCTCGCAATCTTGATCATTTGGGATCTGTGCGAGAGGAATGAGGCAAACCATTTGAGTACTGTGCCTTCCACGCCCATTCTCTGTTGAAGAATGTTAAGGAGGGTGTTGTGATTAACAGTGTCAAAGGCGGAAGAGAGGTCAAGAATGGAGCAGTGATAGTTATATCACCTTGTATGGTGGAAGGCTTATGATTGAATACCTGGATCAATTTTGTTGCATGGAGTTGATTGGTGAGCCAATCACTTGTGAGTAAGCAGTGGAGAAACTGCATTACCTCTGTGGTATAAATGACTGGCAAGTGGACAGTGGCAATACTTAATTTCCTAGACGGCATGTACAGAATTCAGTTGATCTTTTGGAATTTAATAATGAAACTGGTAACAGACAGTTGTTTACAAAGTTACTACTATGGCATCATTGTTAAAATGGTATTGATTAGTGACACATTGACATTAGTGATATCGTACTGAAAGGAGTGCAAATATATGCCGATTCTCATATCATGCTGGGTACAGAAATGTAAAATTCAATGTTGTAAAAGTGAACGTCTGTCAGATGGTTTTCTTCCTGTTAACAACAGTTGCCTTATTTGAAAAATGAACCACTAGTAACTGGTTTTCTACAAAGTTACTGCTATGGCATAATTGATATTGAAATATGGCTGTGGTGAGCCGTTGACTGAAGAGACATCCTACTTGGAGAATTTGTGACAAAATGATGACATATTTATTTGTAAAACAATACATATTGGGTCTTGTTGTGTTTCTAAAAGTTAACTTATATAGCTTCATTGGTGAGATTATATTAATTCATCAAGAGATACTTAATTGACATTCTGTTTGGAGAAGTGACTTGGGTGACATCATAAAAACACTTGTGACTTGAGTGACATCCTTCCTGGAGATCCTACATCTATCTCCACATTGTGACATGAGTGACATCATAGATACAGTTGTGAATTGAGTGACATCCTACCCATGGATTGTGGTTGGCCTTGGAGAGTGGACCAGGATACGGCCCCTGTAGAGGTGCACCTTGATAAAGGAGAAAAGGTAATCAACGACCCAAAAGTGCAAATTGTCTATTGACCTCTTCAGACTCATTCAGACCATGTGCAACTGTGTCTAGGGTCTGTATCCATCTGCACTTGTTTGTGTTTAGTCTAGATTGTAAGTCACCTCCTCTTGGACTTCGTGCACTTTTCTCTAGAATCCACCATTTGATGTCCTTCTCATTGTGGCCTTTAGATTAAAAGTGATCCACCAGGGGGCACCTGTTGTCTTGCAACGGACCCTGCTACAGTGTTGCAGGATCCTTGCTTTAGCTTTTTGTGTGGTTTGGCCCACGTATATCAAGTCACACGGGCACACTACAGCATATATCACTCCTGTCGTGTTGCAGTTGGTGTGGTGTTTTAAATGGGTAGGTGCGATCTTTATACCACAATTCTTTTCTTTCCATTGTAAGATCACAAGCTTTACAGCGACCACATTTAAAGTAGCCCAAAAGTGGTGGTAAATTCAATTGCGATCTGAGATCTGGAGTGGGTGTACTGTCCAGAAATGCACTCACTGCAGAGCCTCTGATGGTTTTGCCTCTCTTGAAGGCAAACATAGGTTTTTCTGGCATGTTGATGTCTGACCCAACTAGGCTCCAATATTTATAGATGACTTCTTGATGTCATTGCTCATGGAATTTAAAGTAGTGACACACACTAATGTATCTGTTGCGATATCTCTTGGTTTTACTTCTAGCAGAGTGTCACGAGGGCAATACCATGCTCTTTTTCTGGCTCTTTTAAGGAGTCCCTTGGGATATCTATCCCCTATCTTGCACTTTTGTCAATAGTATGTCTGTTTCGTGAAAGAAATCTGCTCTGTGTCTACAGTTCCGTATTAGCCTAAGAAATTGGCTAAATGGAAGATTGTCACGGAGGTTCCTCAGGCGATGGAATTTATACAAAAGGAGAGTGTTTCTTTCTGTGAGTTTTCTAAAAAGAGTGGTGAATATCTTTTCTTCCTCTATTTTGAGATATAGAACCAAAAAGTTTAAGGTCTCTCTATTGTATGTCATGGTAAATTTTATGTCGGGGGTCTACCATTTAGCCAACAGGTAAAGTCTTATAGACTTATAGCATCCCTAGTCCAAATCACTAACGCATCGTCAAAATAGCGTTTCCACATTGAGATGTTATCCAAAAATAGGTTAGCCAAATTATAAATGTGTTCATCCTCATACTTATCCATAAACAGATTTGCTAGGTTAGGTGCGAAGCCGGCTCCCACTGCTTCTCCTTTCTGTTGGAAAAATAATTCCTTTTGAAAAATGAAATAGTTTTTACTCATGGCTATTTCTAATAGTTCAACTATGAATTCTGTGTGAACCCAGCACGGATTTTCCCTTTTGTTGAGAACCTCGCGGACTATCTCTAAAACCTGATCCTGTGGTATGCTTTTGTAAAGTGAAGCAGCATCTTGTGTTACCAAAAATTGCTTGTTTTTGTCGAATAGTTGGTTTTCGACCAGTTGTATGACTTCCATGGTGTCCCTGAGATAGGACCTAGTTTTCACCACCCATGGTTTAAAAAATGTTTCTATGTACTTATTGAGTGGTTCTCAAATGAAACCGCATTCTGAAACAATTGGTCTCCCTGGTGGATGTTCAAAATCCTTATGTACTTTGGGGAGAGTGTCAGGGATCGGGTGTAGCGGCGCCTACATTCGCGTTTTCCTAAAGAAGTACAACTCCCATGATGCAAAATGGGAGGGGATAAAGTAGTGGCGCGTGCGCAGGCTAATGCGCATAAGTCTGCCTGTAACATTTCCTGTCTCTGTCTCGGCTGAGATGACGGTGGGAGACTGATGCCGATGTTGCTGGCTTTTCCTATGGATATTTCGAGCTTCATATTGCTTGGAGCACTGGTTCGTGAGTAGCTTGAGAATCGGTTACAGCGAAGTTCATTTGGGATTGTGTTTGGAGAGAGCCATAGCAAAATACTGCGAGCGGCTGCCGCGTATTACCGTGAGTGGTTGTGAGATGCAAGCTTAACTTTGTAGTAACTCAGCAATCGCAGAGCGGAGTACTGCGGTGAAGGAACCACATACTACCGTGTATGTTTGAGAGCCTCTGTTCTTTCCTGGATTTTGGAGGTGTATCACTAAAGCCTCATTTAGAGTTTATTTGGAAGGGTCTACAGGTGTTTATGACTTTTCGGTTTGGATTCACATAGCGGAATATCACGGTGAGTTAACTGCATATTGCCGTGTATGTACTGGAACTACTTTAGGTCTTATTTTTGGAGGAAACGCTTTTTCTTGATATTATTTCCTGGAGGAAATCTGTTCTGTAGAACTGTCCTTCAATTAATATAGATTTCGCTTTCTCTGCTGTGGTATATGAATCTGGGGTATGTAGGAGTGTGAAAATGATCATATGTTTGGTGGGCATAGGTGATGTAACTTGTTAATGACTCCTAGTTTATGTTTCAGATATGCTGGTCATCTAAAGGCGTTGGAAATACTATTTAGGATTGTAGACTGCTATATCCCATACCTGGTATATATATTACTTAGCGAGATCTAATGAGAATAGATGTGCCTTGAACTCTGTTTACATCTGTGTCTTTTGTTTTACAGGTTCTATTCCCCTGCTGTCCCTTCCCTATCCTTTCCATCGCCTGATCCCTCGAACACCCTGTATCATATATATGGGTGTTGGTGATATCAGGAGGTCGACCTTTTTCTGCTACAACTGGATCCTGTGGAGCGTACCTGACAGTATTACGCGCCCACGTATTTAGCTCTACCTGATCCAGGGGTGTTAGAAAAAGATGGCTACCATGGATGATGTTCTTCAGGCTTTAGTGTTAGTCCAACAGGAACGAGCTTCCTCTAAGGCAGAAACAGCCGCCCTGAGAGATAAAGTAGAAAGATTGTCCAGAAACCCCTTTGATGCCTCCTCTGCTGCTCCTCAAATACAGGTTACGGTGCCTCCTCCTATTCCATTGGCCAGTCCAGAGAGATATGCAGGAGACCCTTTGAAGATACAAGTGTTTCTGACACAGATAATGTTGCATTTTTCTTGCGGGCCGGCCTCGTTCCCCAATAACCATTCAAGAGTCGCTTTCGCA
Organism: Lissotriton vulgaris; assembly: GCF_964263255.1. NCBI lineage: Eukaryota > Metazoa > Chordata > Amphibia > Caudata > Salamandridae > Lissotriton > Lissotriton vulgaris. Next base: position 18,202 of record NW_028255769.1, on the reverse strand, counting down.
ATTTCCTATCTTATAGGGGATGCGGCTAATTGGGCTGTTCCGTTAGTAAGGAACAACAATGCAGTAGTGTCAGATTGGTCTGCATTCAGGGCAGTATTTGAAAGGGTTTTTGACGGAAGATCTACTACTTTTAGCGCCGATAAAGAACTGTTGGATATTAAACAAGGAAAGAATGGTTTGGTAACATACCTGACAACTTTCAACCGGCTACTGTCAGAAATCGCTTGGCCGGAAGAAAAGAGGATGTGTTTATTTTATCAGGGATTAAGAGATGAAATGAAGGATATTCTGGCTCAAATAGATCCTCAACCCAATACATGTACTGAGATGATAAACTTAACCTTACGATTGGATGATCGAATGTCTGAGAGAGGGAGTGAAAGGAAGCCGTGGAATAGAGGATATATTCGGTCTGATAGACCCCCTCGTCGGCCGATAGATAATCAGGTATCTGTGTCTGAGCCAATGGAAATCGGGGCAGTCCGAGCCCCATTGTCCAGAGAAGAACGCAAGAGTAGACGGGTGCAGGGTTTATGCATGTACTGTTGTAAAAGCGGACATTACGTTAGGGAATGTCCCTCCAAACCAAAAACTTCAGGGGCATGGTCGAGGAACAAAAGGGTGGCTGTATATGCCTCGCTTTCAGCAGTACCTTTAGGAGATTCCCATGGGGTAGTGGAGGTAGGGAAAGGGTGGAAAATCCCTTCTCTGGCTACCACAGATTTGCAGGACACAGAGGCACATATAGTGCTCCCTATGATCCTAGACTGTAAATCACCAGAGTCATCAAGTCCAGGTCATGATTGACTCAGGGGCTACCGGGAACTTTATAGACAATGGTTTGGTTAACACCCTTGAGATAGAAAGAGTACCGAGGGAGACACCAGAAGAGGTATTGACGGTAGACGGAAAACCATTGAAATCTGGTTTAATTGTGGAACAAACAGAGTCAGTCCTTTTGACTTTCCTGTTGGATAATGTAAAACATGTTGATGAGTTGTCATTGAATATCATGAGGCCCCTCAATACAAGGTTATTTTAGGAATGCCTTGGCTGTGCCAGCATAACCCCACCATAAACTGGAGAGATAAAATTATATGGTTCCTCTCAGAGGAATGCAAAAGTCATCTAGTGCCCGCACCTATCACACGTGCTGCAGCTTTGATACATCCCTTTGAAGTAGCCACAGCTGCTGAGAAAGAAACCATATTGCCTTCAGAATACTCTCAGTTTGAGGACATGTTTTGTGAGAGTCAGGCTGAACAACTGCCCCCACACAGAGAGTACGACTGACGAATAGACTTGGTGGAGGGAGCTACGATTCCGGCATGTAGGGTGTACGCCTTGTCTGTGCCAGAGACCACTCACTTAAGGGAATACCTAGATCATTATCTAGAGATAGGCTTTATCAGACCTTCAAGGTCACCAGCTGCCTCTCCATTATTTTTTATCTCTAAGGCCAATGGTGATTTGAGAGCTTGTGTTGACTATCGCCAATTGAACAAGAACACTGTGAGGAATAGGTATCCTTTACCACTCATTTCTGTATTACTTGACTAGGTGAGGGAAGCAAAAATCTACACTAGGTTGGATTTGAGAGATGCGTACCATTTGGTACGCGTCGAAGAGGGCGATGAGTGGAAGACAGCTTTCAAGACTCGCTATGGATTATTTGAATATACTGTAATGCCGTTGGGCCTTTGCAATGCCCCAGCAGCCTTTCAGTGTTTTTTGAATGATGTCCTAAAAGAATTTATGGACTTGTTTGCTGTCATTTACATCGACAACATCCTCATCTGTTCCAACACAGTCGACATACATACAGGTCATGTTTGCAAGGTGCTGTCCCAACTGCGTGCACATAGTTTGTTCTGTAAGTTGAGAAAATGTGAGTTTGGTGTGATTGAGTGGAGTTTCTGGGGTTTATGCTATGCCCTGAAGGGTTACACATGGCAGAGAGAAAGATTAAGGCAGTTCCAGAATGGCCCACTCCCAAGAATGTACGTGATGTGCAATGCTTCTTGGGTTTTGCCAATTATTACCGAAGGTTCATCCTTCATTTCTCCCAAGTCGCAGTTCCCATGTCTAGACTCCTCAGGAAGGGAGTGTCTTTTCATTGGTCAAGCGAAGCTGAAGAAGCCTTCACTATTCTGAAGAAAGCTTTCACCACGGCTCCGGTACTAGCACACACATGACCTTAGCATCCTTTCATTGTTGAGGCGGATGCTTCAGATGAGGCCATTGGAGCTATCTTGTCTCAAAGGAATCAGAACACCGATCAGTTACATCCTGTGGCCTTTTTGGCTAGGAAATTAAACTCGGCTGAGAGAAATTATACTATAGCCAAGAAGGAGTTACTGGCTATTAAAAAAGGTCTTCCAAGAATGGAGACAGTATCTGTGGGGGGCTAACCAACCTACCACAGTCTACTCAGACCACAGAAATCTGCAATACATGAATGTGGAAGACCAGGGGTCTCTACCTTGTCGGAAGGGCGGTGTAGTTGGGGGGGCCACTCCCCCACACCGGGAGGAACAGCGTCCCTTGGTCACCGGAATTCCGCTCTTCGCCCACAGGAGCCAATAACCAACGCCGACCCGGAAACAGACCAACAGGATACCGGAAACGGAACTCCATCAGGTGACCCGGAACCCGACCCCTCCGGAACCGGAAGCACGTCCACTGCAGTCCGCCGGGAACACAGAAAAGACGGCAGGAACGAGGAAACATTGTTTAGCCCAGCGGACTCGTGGCAGGAGACAGCGAACGGCGCAGAACCCCCGACGGAGAGCGGAAGGAAGGAGGAGATCGGAGAGGAGGCGGAGATCGGAGAAGAGGACGAGGAAGAAGACCTGTGGACGGAGGACTGGTGGCGACCTCCGGAGGTGGCTGGAGAGCGGCCGCAACTCGGATGAGAGTTGTGGCGGGGCACGTGAGTACAAACTATCCTTCTCCGTGTCCCTTAGTGTAAATATTGTAATTAACTGTATAGTCTTGTATATAGAGCCTCACGAGCACCCTGCACTAGCCTTAGTCCTTAAGAGAAGTATCACGAGCACTGTAAGTACAAACCTCGCACTTATCCCGGACACCTCCCATCACAATACCCTCCTGCTTGCTGACTGGTCTTATCCCTACCTACCCTTCCCACCTACCCCACGCTCTTTACCTGGCCCTTCACTTCCCGGTGACTGTGGAAGTACTCAGTAGTCCTTACTGGACGGGACTAACCCCTGTACTCTCTCTTTTACATATCTCCGAGGAGACCCATCAACCGCCCGTACCCTGACGACAACAGCCCCGCAGAGGACCACAACCCGGATATCTACTCACCATCCACACCCTCCCGGCTGGGAGCTTCCCTGCGTAACTTCTTCCCTGTAAACTTCTTTTTGATCCAGACTTTGTGTACGCTGTCATCAAATAAATCCTTGATCATAGCACACTACATTCGGCCTCCCCGCCTGTTATTCCGGCCCGCCCAGCCCACAACTTCACAGGTGGTGTCAGAAGTGGGATCTGCCGGAAGCATGGAGGCCGCCGTCAAACACCTAGCAGAGAGCCAAGAGCAGCTTGGAAAAATGATGGAACGCTTCTTGAAAACCGCGGAAGACGATCGGGGTCAACTCCATGACGTCCTTAAGGGACAAGGGACCGCTCAGGACCAAGCCCTTGAAAAACTGACCACCGTCATGGGGCAACAAAGACCCACAACCTCCTTACCATCCGTAGTCCTCCAAAAATATGTCTCGGGCGAAGACCCAGATTATTTTTTCACCAATTTCGAGCGCCTGGCTCAGGCCGCCGCGTGGCCTGAAGATCGCTGGGGCCAGTATCTGGGTCCGCTATTGACTGGTGAACTGCAGGCAGCGTATCAGCAGGCCAATATCCAGGGCCTGACTCCCTACCAGGACATAAAGACATGTATTCTAGAGCGACTGGGAATAGATGACGAAACCTACAGGGTTCGTCTGAGACAGGCCAAAGAGGGACCCCAGGAAACGCCACGGGCTCTCTCATTCCGGATACAGGACCTGGCAAACAGATGGTTGAAACCTGCCACAGCCACCAAAGACGAGATACTCTCAAAAATATATCTGGAGCAGTACCTGGCGTCTCTACACCCGGCCACCCAAAAATGGGTGAGACAACACGCCCGATTGACCCTGGACAGTGCGGTGGAGATAGCCAGTGCCTATAGTAGAGCCCAAGAGTCACAACGGGTCAAAGATGAACCTCATCCACGGATTCCACATGGCAGCCACGCACGTCCACAAAGACCTCCTCCCGCGGCCAGAAGACCAGATCCTGCTCCCCTGATGCCCTACCCAGTCATGCCTCGACCTAGCCCTCCTGGTCCTCAGTGTTATCACTGCGGAGGGTATGGCCACATAGCTCGTGTATGTCCCCAAAAAGAGGAGCCCATGGACATAGGGATGGTCTGGAATTATGTATGTCTTACCAACGAGGTTACCCCTCCACCGTTCCGATGTCCAGTGAGAATCGAGGGACACCGGATGATGGCATTGGCCGACACGGGATGTAGGCATAGCGTCCTACGACCCCAGGAACTACCCCATCCTGTCGGACCACTAACTGGAACAGTCGCTATCAAGTGCGTCCATGGAGACACCCGGAGTTATCCGACGGCCCAAGTACGGGTACAACAACAATCAGATGGGGGTAGAATGTTAACTGTCGGTTTGGTTCCTAATCTCCCGGAACAAATCATATTAGGTAGCGACTACAGTGGTCTTCCCTACCTCTTGAAAGACACTACGGACTCCCTAAAGAGGTGGTGGGCAGAGGCCCCGTTTCCCCAGGGTTCTCCTTCAGCGGACTCCCCTTCAAAACCAGGGAAGACCAAGAATCAAAAGAAAAGAGAGAAAAGTACCTTTACTGGGGCTTATCCTGCTCAGGTCGATGTTCACCCCTGGGAAACCGACCGCGAATTCCGAGCCACCCAGCAAGAGGACCCCGTGCTGCAGGAAGCCTGGAATCGTGCCCTGGATAATGAAGATCCTCTGCAAGTAGGTCCCTACTTCTTTCGAAAGAATGGTCTCCTCTACAGAAAAGGGGGGCCACAGCTCCCAGCCCAGTTAGTCATCCCAGGATTGTTTCGGGACAAGGTCCTTTATCTGGCCCACAGTCACTTGCTGGGAGGGCACTTCAGCGATGAAAAAACGGGGCAAACAATCCTTGAAAAATTCTACTGGCCGGGTGTACACGGTCAAATAAAGCAATACTGCAGAGAGTGCCCGGTCTGCCAGAAAAACAGCCGGTATCGGCCCCCCCGAGTCCCGCTCCAACCCCTTCCTCTTATTGACGTGCCTTTCTCCCGTGTAGGGATGGACCTGATAGGACCCATGTTGCCCTCTAGGACGGGTTGTAGATACTCCCTGGTGTTGGTGGATTATGCCACCCGGTTCCCGGAGGCCGTCCCTTTGAAACAGCCCACTACCCAAAACATCGCCAAGGCCCTTATCTCCATCTTTAGTAGAGTAGGGTTCCCTCGGGAGATCTTAACAGATCAAGGTACGCCTTTTGTGTCTTCCCTCATGCGTCAAGTCTGTGCCCATCTGGGTATTAAACAGATAAGAACATCGGCGTATCACCCCCAGACAGATGGGTTGGTAGAGCGCTATAACGCCACCCTAAAGACCACCCTCAAAAAGCTGCTAGGCCTTGAGAGTAAAAAGTGGGAGGAGATGCTTCCTCTTGCCCTCTTCGCAATCCGTTGCAAGGTGCAAAGTAGCACCGGGTATTCCCCATATGAATTGTTATATGGCCGAGCCCCTAGGACTCTGTTAGACATGGCCCGCGAGGCATGGGAAGCTGAGCCTGACCAAACCCGTCCCCTCCCTGAATATGTCGACAATCTCCTAACCCACTTAACCCAAATCAGAGAAATAGTGAGACAGAACATGGTGGCCGCTCAGGTCTCCCAGAAACAGCAGTATAATAAAGGAACCAAGGCCCGTTCGTTTAACCCTGGAGACCTGGTATTATTGCTTCTACCCTCCTCCGACCATAAACTGTTGGGTCAATGGCAGGGCCCCTTCCCTATCTTAAGACAGGTGACTCCCGTCACCTATGAACTCGATATCGATACTACCCGAGGGGTCACCCAAATATACCAGGTCAATCTATTGAAGAAATGGGTGGGACCCCTCCCAGTTTTGACAACCACTCCCTCTCTTCCCTTTGAGGGCTGTATTGATCCAGAACTCCCGGAAAGGAACAAACAGGATCTTAGACAGGTCTTATCCTCTGTGCAAACAGTCTTTTCATCCATGCCCGGGCACTCCACCATTGTGGAGCACGCCATTCACACCGAAGCAGGGAAAACAGTGCGACAGAGACCCTACCGGATCCCTGAAGCACGAAGGGCGGTAATAAAAGAAGAGACGACCCAGATGCTGCGGATGGGTATAATCGAACCGTCCAGCAGCAGTTGGAATTCCCCAATCGTTCTAGTACCCAAACCTGATGGCTCTACTCGGTTCTGTATCGACTTCAGGGAGGTGAATAAAATCTCTGCCTTTGATTCCTATCCCCTTCCTCGAGTAGACGAGATGGTGGAGCGTATAGGCAAAGCCAAATATATCAGTACCCTTGACTTGTGCAAAGGGTACTGGCAGATCCCTCTAAAACTCGAAGACAGACCGAAAACGGCGTTTTCAACCCCTGAGGGTTTGTTCCAATTCAGAGTGATGCCCTTCGGGCTACATGGGGCCCCGGCAACTTTCCAAAGGGCCATGAACCTGGTCTTACGACCCCATACCAGCTGTGCCGGGGCATACCTAGATGACATAGTCATTTATAGTGACAGCTGGGAACAACACCTACACCATCTGCAGACTGTAGTTCACTCCCTTGGTAAACACGGCTTTACCATCAACCCTGCCAAAACCACCTTGGCGGCCCAAAGTGTGAAATATCTGGGTTATCTGTTGGGGGAAGGGGTCATTCGCCCTCAAAACAATAAGATTCAGGCTATTCATTCCATACCCTTCCCTCATACCAAGAGAGAACTACGAGCCTTTCTCGGGTTGCTGGGATATTACAGGAGGTTTATTCCCAACTTTTCCCAAATAGCCGCCCCCTTAACCGACCTGTTGAGAAAAACCTCTAGAACAGAAGAGAAATTACAGCAACCCACTCCCCAGCTACTGCAAGCCTTCGACCTCCTCAAACAGTCCCTGTTGTCAGAACCCGTGTTAGTCAGTCCTGACTATTCTCGACCGTTCATCCTGCAGACAGACGCCTCCGATCAGGGTTTAGGGGCCGTCCTGTCCCAACAAGATGAAAAAGGGGTCGAAAAACCAATACTGTATCTTAGCCGAAAGCTCTTCCCCCGTGAGCAGAACTATGCAGTCGTAGAAAAAGAGGCTCTAGCAATTAAATGGGCTGTGGACAGTCTACGGTATTATCTGGAGGGTCGGGAGTTCCTCTTGTATACGGATCATGCCCCGCTGGAATGGATGGCCCGTAACCGGGGCCACAACGACCGGGTACTTAGGTGGTTCCTTTCTCTGCAGCCCTTTCGTTTCAGGACACTACACCGAAAGGGACTAGACCTGGGCAATGCAGATTACCTCTCACGTTTTCCAGCTACGACCAACCCTACTAGTAAGACAGCTAGGGAAAGGGGATGTGGAAGACCAGGGGTCCCTACCTCGTCGGAAGGGCGGTGTAGTCGGGGGGGCCACTCCCCCACACCGGGAGGAACAGCGTCCCTTGGTCACCGGAATTCCGCTCTTCGCCCACAGGAGCCGATAACCAACGCCGACCCGGAAACAGACCAACAGGATACCGGAAACGGAACTCCTTCAAGTGACCCGGAACCCGACCCCTCCGGAACCGGAAGCACGTCCACTGCAGTCCGCCGGGAACACAGAAAAGACGGCAGGAACGAGGAAACATTGTTCAGCCCAGCGGACTCGTGGCAGGAGACAGCGAACGGCGCGGAACCCCCGACGGAGAGCGGAAGGAAGGAGGAGATCGGAGAGGAGGCGGAGATCGGAGAAGAGGACGAGGAAGAAGACCTGTGGACGGAGGATTGGTGGCGGCCTCCGGAGGTGGCTGGAGAGCGGCCGCAACTCTGATGAGAGTTGCGGCGGGGCACGTGAGTACAAACTATCCTTCTCCGTGTCCCTTAGTGTAAATATTGTAATTAACTGTATAGTCTTGTATATAGAGCCTCACGAGCACCCTGCACTAGCCTTAGTCCTTAAGAGAAGTATCACGAGCACTGTAAGTACAAACCTCGCACTTATCCCGGACACCTCCCATCACAATACCCTCCTGCTTGCTGACTGGTCTTATCCCTACCTACCCTTCCCACCTACCCCACGCTCTTTACCTGGCCCTTCACTTCCCGGTGACGGTGGAAGTACTCAGTAGTCCTTACTGGACGGGACTAACCCCTTTACTCTCTCTTTTACATATCTCCGAGGAGACCCATCAACCGCCCGTACCCTGACGACAACAGCCCCGCAGAGGACCACAACCCGGATATCTACTCACCATCCACAGCCTCCCGGCTGGGAGCTTCCCTGCGGAACTTCTTCCCTGTAAACTTCTTTTTGATCCAGACTTTGTGTACGCTGTCATCGAATAAATCCTTGATCATAGCACACTACATTCGGCCTCCCCGCCTGTTATTCCGGCCCGCCCAGCCCACAACTTCACAATGAAGTCTGCACGTCATTTGTCCCAGCGACAGATGAGATGGATGTTGTTTTTTGCAGAATACAACTTTGTTATTACTTTCAGACCTGGGGTGGAGAATCGTAAAGCAGACTCTTTGTCACGGCAGGAAACAATGGATAACCTCGATCAGCAAAAGAATGTAGAATCTATCATAGAACCGTCCAAGGTGCTTTATGCTGTTCGGGTGGAAAACTTCTTGGAGAAAGTACGTAGTCATGCATCCAGTGCCTTATGGGAAGCATGGGCACAGAAGGAGGCGGAGCGTAAAGTAAAAAATGTACTGCCTTTTTACAAAGATAGGCTATATCTTCCCACTGTTGAACTCCGAAAGAAGGCTTTCATTTGGTGCCATGTGTCTCCATTGGCAGGTCATCCTGGAACTCGAAAGACCACACAGCTTACACAACAACATTTTTGGTGGAATTCTTTAAGTAGGGATTTCAACTCTTGGGTGGCAAGCTGTGATAAATGTGCCAGAGCAAAGACGGAGAATATCAGGAAGAAGGGGAAGCTCATAACCATGCCCACCCCGAATAGACCATGGCAAAGTATCAGCCTTGATTTTGTCACAGGTTTGCCTTTAGAGAAAGGGAACTCGGCTATACTGGTCATTGTGGATGGGCTCACGGAGATGGGGCATTTCGTTTATTGTGCAAACCTCCCTACGTCCAAACAGAACAGTTGCTGCTGACTAACACCATCCGATTACATGGAATACCTGAAGTCATTGTGTCAGATAGGGGACCCCAATTCATTGCCAGGTTTTGGAAGATGTGGTGCAAGGCTTTACAAACAGACTCTGCACTCTCCACAATTTTTCAACCGCAAACAGACGGACAAACGGAGCGGCTAAACCAAACCCTGAAGAAATACCTCCGATGCTATGCGAAAGAAGCAAAAGATCTTGGGTTGAGTTGTTATGGATGGCAGAATTGGCATATAACAATGCATGGCAGTGTTCCATTGGGATTTCTCCTTTTTGGGCTAACTTTGGTTAAGATGCACGAGTTTTGCCTGTCACATTCCCTGAGGAAGTAGCTCATCAGCCCTCTGTATTGGCATAAGTGAAAAAGTTACAGGCTGTGCATCGTAAGGTAAAAGCTCATCTAATACAGGCTAAACAGACCTTTAAGAAATGGAAAGATCGTCATCGGAGCAATGGCCCTCAGTATCTGGTGGGGGACAAGGTGTGGTTGTCCACCAAGAATATCAGTTTCAAGTTAAGAAGTGTGTTCCATCCTAGGTTCATTGGACCCTACACCATTGTTCGACAAATCAATACTGTTACCTACAAGTTGAAACTGCCTGGTTCCTTACGTATACACCCTGTGTTGTACTGCAACCTCCTGAAACCTGCTAAGGGTGCGAGATGACGTGCGGCCCCACCTGTGATGTGTGACGGTGGTCTGGAGTATGAGGTCAGGAGTATCAAGGATTCGAGGTTGAGAAGGGGTGTGCTGTGGTACCTGGTGTCCTGGAAGGGATATGCGACGGAGGATGACTCTTGGGAGCCCTACCATAATGTGCATGCTCCGACAGCTGTTCGCTCCTTTCACAAGAGATTCCCTATGAAGCCTGACCCTAGGAGGCGCTAGGTGAGAGGGACCTACTGTCAGGGTTCGGGTGTAGCAGCGCCTACATTCGTGTTTTCCTAAAGAACTACAACTCCCATGATGCAAAATGGGAGGGGATAAAGTAGTGGTGCGCGCGCAGCCTAATGCGCGTTATTCTGCCTGTAACATTTCCTGTCTCTGTCTCGGCTGAGATGACGGCGGGAGACTGATGCCGATGTTGCCGGCTTTTCCTATGTATATTTCGAGCTTCATATTGATTGGAGCACTGGTTCATGAGTAGCTTGAGAATCGGTTACAACCAAGTTCATTTGGGATTGTGTTTGGAGATAGCCATAGCGGAATACTGCGAGCGGCTGCCGCGTATTACCGTGAGTGGTTGTGAGGTGCAAGCTTGACTTTGTAGTAACTCAGCAATCGCATAGCGGAGTACTGCGGTGAAGGAACCGCATACTACCGTGTATGTTTGAGAGCCTCTGTTCTTTCCTGGATTTTGGAGGTGTATCACTAAAGCCTCATTTAGAGTTTCTTTGGAAGGGTCTGCAGGTTTTTATGACTGTTCGGTTTGGATTCACATAGCGGTATATCGCAATGAGTTTACCACATATTGCCGTGTATGTCCTGGAACTACTTTACGTCTTATTATTGGAGGAAACACTTTTTCTTGATATTATTTCATGAAGGAAATCTGTTCTGTAGAACTGTCCTTCAATTAATATAGATTTCTGTTTCTCTGCTGTAGTGTATGAATCTGGGGTATGTAGGAGTGTGAAAATGTTCATATGTTTGGTGGGCATAGGTGTTGTAACTTGTGAATGACTCCTAGTTTATGTTTCAGATATGCTGGTCATCTAAAGGCGTTGGAAATACTCTTTAGGATTGTAGACTGCTATATCCCATACCAGGTATATATATTACTTAGCGAGATCTAATGAGAGTAGATGTGTCTTGAACTCTGTTTACATCTGTGTCTTTTGTTTTACAGGTTCTATTCCCCTGCTGTCCCTTCCCTATCCTTTCCTTCGAATGATCACTCGAACACCCTGTATCATATATATGGGTGTTGGTGATATCAGGAGGTGGACCTTTTTCTGCTACAACTGGATCCTGTGGAGCGTACCTGACAGAAAGTATATATTGTAGGTAAACGTGGATTCGTTTTGTTAAGGTATTGGAATTCTGGTTCACTTAGGAAGCCATCTTCTAGCCCTTTATGGGTCAGTCTGTGGAGCAATTTTGCAATCTACTGAGTGGAATCCTTGTTGATCCTCTGATAACTTTCCTGAGCGCCTAGTTGCCTGTTTATTTCAGTAACATAGTCAGAGGTATTTTGTATAATGACCGCTCCTCCTTGTCTGCGGCTTTGATGACAATCTCTCTGTTGTTATGGAGTGTTGCAAGACTTTCTTTTTCCATTTTGGTGACATTGTACTTAAGGTATTTTCTGTCATTCAGTAAGTCCATAACTTCCTTAATGACTATTTGCTCAAATAGAACGATTTTTTGTGTAACAAGATATGTTGCTGGTGTGATTGTAGAGGGGGGTCTCAGATTGGTGGATGCCATTTGTGACACTGGTGAGAAATTGTTTGTAAAAAAATACTTTAGTGTATTTGTCTAAAGAATTGCTGTTACTTAATTCTTGTGTTGAAGGTGTTGGGAGGGGCTGTAGGGATTAATAAAAGCCAAAATGCTTTTTTCGGATTCTGTAACTGTGCAGTTGGACAGACTTATTATAGGATCTGCTTGTCCCCGTGGTACTGAGTCCAGAGCAGTGACCAATCTCTGTTTATCTAGGTGTTCAAAAGACTCTGGTTCTGTCCCTGATTGGATATGTGCTGGTTCTCTTACTGTGGTGTTTTCCACATAAAGAAGTAAACAGGAAACAACGAGATGTAAGGTGGGTTTATTAACCTCATCCACCAACAGACACCAGGCAACTGCCAGATTACAACATACAGGTTCCAATGCAGAATCAAGGTAAGAGGTTCTACGATCTTAAAGGGAAAAGTGTATTATTCTATAAGAGAACAGGGAGTGAAGCTTATTGCACATCTTCCTTCCTAACAAAACAGAGGTAAATACATAACATGGTTCCACAAATGGATGGAAGACATACAATTTCTAAGACTCTTCATGAGAGATAAAACAGGTTATAAAATTATAAAATTAAACATAGTCTTTCAAATAAATGGGAGCTCTGCGTATTCTTTGACTCCTCTTGTGAGATAATAACAACTCAGATCCATAAGAAGAACTGTTGTTGACACGAAGGAACTTGTTAGATGACGGATTGCTGTAAAGAGAAGCATCATGAAGAAATAACCCAGGGTCAACCACAACAACACAACTCTTATTCCACATTCTGCCATCTTCTGTCTTGATGGCATTTCTGAAAACCTTAACAACAGCCCTAACATCTGTATATTTGGACCATGGTTTGCATCCCACAGGTGCCTTTATTTTGACAAAGTCACCAACTTTAACATCTTGAAAAGTAACACATTTACGGTCATCAAAATATTCTTTACGAGCACATTGTTTGTTCAACTCTTTATTTTTCCATTCCCCAATGTCATTATCCACCAAACCCTTATTGTTTTTCATCGACCCTGGACACCACAAGGTATTAGGAACCCTCCCCTTGAACAGCTCAAAAGGAGACCTCCCAGTAGACGAATGGGGAGCAACTCGATAGGCATAAATCCTCTCTTGAAGAGTTGATTTCCAACTCAAACCAGAAGACCGTGCCAACTGAATAGACTCCTTAAGAGTTCTGTTGACCCTTTCAACAGCACCATTGGTTTCAGGATGGTATAAGGAACACCTTTTATGCACAATACCACATTTTTTTTAAAATTCAGAAAACAGAGAAGAACAAAACTGAGGACCATTATCGGACAATAAGCTATTTGGAAAACTTTCCTTGTTGAAAACACCTTCTAAAAACCTAATCACAGAACAAGAGGTAATCTCACTCACTGCAGAAACTTCTATCCACCTTGAATAAAGGTCTATTAGGACAATCAGATAAGGGGTATCTGAAAGCCCAGACAATGGACCTAAAATATCGATGGCAACTTCATCCCATGGGTGATTCGGTAATACTCTTTTAACCATGGGCATTTGTCTTGTCTTAAGGATCTTGTCACTAGCACAGCACTCAACGCAATCCCTGACTAATCTTTCTATTTCAAGATCCATCCCAGGCCACCAGTATTACAGACAAAATATCTCCTTGGTTTTCACAATACCCAAATGACCAGAATGAGCATGCGACAATAATTTCTTCCTTATCCCAAGAGGAGGAACAAGTTTAGTTCCACGAGTTAATAAACCTCCTGTAACCGAAAGTTCATCAGAAACTAACAGCCAAGGTTTTTCCAACCGAGAATTACACTTCAACAAAGAAATAACACGAGAAATTTCTTCATCCTTCTCCATCTCCTTCATCCACTCTGATTCTTCAATTGCCCCATCAGTAATCTCACATACATTAATGTTTTCATCAAATCCAACAGCATCATACTCTTGAACATTGTCCTTATCAACCAATCTAGATAAACAACCTGCAGACTTATTAGCTAGACCAGGAATATACTCCACTTCAAAATCAAATTCCTGTAAAGATACAACCCATCTTCTAATTCTCGGAGATATGGCATCCAAACCTTTCTTCAAGAACACCTCTCTCAAAGGCTTATGATCAGATAGGATGCAAACCTTTGAACCCCAAATTAAGTTTTTAAACTTTCTCAAAGCCCAAAAAATTGCAAGAGACTCTTTCTCTATTACAGAGTAATTGAGTTCAGATCCTTTAAGACACCTTGAAGAGCAACAGATAAGAGAATCTTTTCCATCTTTCCTTTGTACCAACACAGCACCAAGACCTTTGTCACTTGCATCCGTAAATAAGACAGTGGGAAGACCAGGAACAAAAGCATGATGAGAGGGAGCCTTGCTTAACTCTTTCTTGATACTAACAAATTCACTCATGCACACAGGTGACCATTCAAAAACAAAATTTTTAGCTGTCAACTTTCGCAAATTATGAGTTTTGTCGGCAAAGTTTTTTATAAACTTCCCATAAAACTCAACCATACCAAGAAAAGAGAGTAGTTCCTCATTATTAACTGGTTCTTTTACTTTGTCAATAGATTCAACTAATTATTTTTTGGAAAGACACCTCTACCAGTAATGCGATGTCCTAGGTAATTTACTTCCTCTACTCTAAACTTACACTTAGCCTTTTTAAGAGACATACCAGCTTCATCCAAACGTTTCAACACAGAACGCACACGCTTATCATGCACTTGAACATCTCTTCCATAAATTAGGAGATCGTCTTGATAACACTTTACACCAGTCAACCCCTTCAAAATCTTTGACATAATCCTTTAAAAAACCGAGGCCGCTGAAACAAGACCAAAGGGCATCCTCTTAAACTTAAAAGTGCCCATGGGTGTTATGAAGGCAGTCAAATCTTGAGAGGGCTCATCTAGCTCCACCTGGTGGTAAGCGGAAGCTAGATCGACAGTAGTGAAATACTTCGCCCCTTCAAGTGTACTAACCATCTCATCAATGTTGGGACGAGGGAATCTATCTACAACAACCTCCCTATTTAAGGATCTTAAATCTATGCATAGACAAATCTCTCCTATCGGTTTCTTAACAATTACAACAGGAGCGAGCCACTCAGTTGCTTCAACAGGCATAATTATCTCATTCTTCACAAGTTTCTCTAATTCTTCCTGAACTTTTGTTTGCTCCATTAACGGAATTCTCCTTACCTTTGCTGTCACAGGAACAGCATAAATTTTTAACTTAATGTGGTGTTTGTAAACACGTAAACATCCTAATCCTTCTTTAAACACATTTGGAAATTCCACTGCTAAGGCATTCGCCAAATTATCATTACTCTTAACTGGATCAACATCAATTACTTCTTGAATTTGTACTTGTGGAGAAGCATTAGGATCAAGTTTTACCCCAAGTTGACGTTGATGAAGCCACCCTAACAATGCATCACCCCTTTTTGCAACATAGACTTTACCAACAATGATGTGACTACCCAACTCGATCTCAGCCATAAAGTAGCCTAACATTTTAATCGGTTTGTCACTATAACCTAAAGGGTAAATATCACATTTCATCAATTTAACTTTTTCACAAAAATTTTCATTAAACAACTTCTCATCAATTATCGTTATTTTCGAACATGAATCAAATTTAAAATGTATCATTGAATTTTCAATAGAAACTAAATGAGAAGGATGATCTGACTTGTTTGAAGAAAACTTCAAAACATATAGATCTTACTAATGGTTGAGACCATTTCTTCTTAGAACTATCACCCTTATATATTTTTGTTCTACAAAATTTTGCAAAATGCCCTCTCTTACCACATTGATTGCATACCACCTTAAGAGCGGGACAAATAGGTGAGTTAGCCAGATGACTGACTTGTCCACATCTAAAACAAGCAAACTTGTTATTTAAACTATTATTAGAAGTGCCAGGAAAGAAGCTTTGTTTCTCCTGTATTCCTATACTCTCCTGTTTCTTTACTTGACATATAGTTTCCTCTACTTTTGTTTCTTCTTTTGTTTCTGAACAAGATGGTTTTTCTTTCTCCTTCTTCAATTCACCAACACACTTTGTCATGTGTTCAACCTGTTTCGCAATGACTAAGACTTCTTCAAGAGGAGGTTCATCTTTAAGCCAGAGTTCCTTCCTTATGTCATCATGCGCACACCTCAGGACAAACTGATCACAAATTCTTTCATCTAAGGTCTGACCAAAATTACATGAAGATGCTAGTTTCCTTAGAGAAGACACATATTCCTCTACTGTCTCGTCTTTCTTCTGTTCTCTTAAACCAAAGTGATATCTCTCCATTATGGTACTGAGTCTAGGCGAATAATGACGATCAAGTTGGAGAATAGCAATCTCATATTCATTTAAATTTCTTTGTTCCGCTGTAGATAAGTCAGGTAAATGCTCTAACACATCTTGTCCTTCTACTCCAAGACAATGAAGAAGTAGAGAATGCTTCCTTTCAGCACTTAAATTCGTTCCACAAACCCTTGCATAGTTTGCAAATATTTTTTTCAATTTTTTCCATTTCACATTTGGTTCTCCTGGGCTGGTTAGGAAAAATGCAGGTTGAGTAACATTCTGCATTTTTTTTTAACCTGGAAACCTTCACCTTATTTAATTTTTTTTTTTACTGTATCTTTTGCATTAAAATATCTCTTGCATTAGCATTGTAACATGTAAACTTTTTGAATTATATTTTATTCGTAATGTTTCCTTATTCCATTATAAATTCACTTGGTACTTTCACTTAGGAAAAAAAATCATGTGTTCACTTTCTTTTTTATTCCTTGTCAATAAAGTTCTGAATCCTTCCTTTCCCTTAAGACAAAATGAGATCTTTTCCTTCTATTGTGAGGTAAAATCGAATCTGGGGACTTTTTCCCTTCATTTTAAGAACGCTTAAAACAATGAACACGTCATAATGATCATGTCAATCAAAAGAACTTTAACGCAGAGTGCATGCGCAAGAACAGAGCGTGAAGCGCAGCGTTAGGTTGAACCGCAGCGTCAAGTCTTCAATCACGCTGAAATGTAACGTGAGACACAGGGAAAGCTTACGTGAGCCTCCAAGCTTCACGTCATCAACAACACGCGCCCAGCACACGTGCAAACTTCCGATCCTTTCTCCTTTTAAATTCAAGTCCATATATATATATTTTTTTAAATTTAAGGGATCCAATCCTCCCTCCGGTCTCCTCACCGTAACTCTAATGTTGCTTAAGATTGTTTTCTTGCCATAACTGCCGCTGCGAAGACAACGCTTCGTTTTTTTATTTTTACAGCCGCTGGAGGAAAGCAGGAATTGATCCTTCGTCGTTGTGTTGAGGTCGTGAGCCAATCGTCGCCAAATGAATGTGGTGTTTTCCACATAAAGAAGTAAACAGGAAACAACGAGATGTAAGGTGGGTTTATTAACCTCATCCACCAACAGACACCAGGCAACTGCCAGATGACAACATACAGGTTCCAATGCAGAATCAAGGTAAGAGGTTCTACGATCTTAAAGGGAAAAGTGTATTATTCTAAAAGAGAACAGGGAGAGAAGCTTATTACAACCACCTGTAAGTTTGTCTTCGGTTTGGATCTCCCCGTGGTTCTCTTGTGGGTAGAATCAGACACTCGTATTCCCTCTTTATGTGTTTTGAACTCTGTTCCACCCTCTCGTTCTGCCCCAATTCTGTTCTTGACCTCGTCCTCTATGGTCATCCATGGATTTTCCCCTAAAAAAGAAGACCCACTATTTTATATTTATGCATATGCCATGCAACAATTAATGGATATATAAAGTCTAAAACATATCTACAGTGTTTTCTTGTTTGGTGTGTCCTGACTCATCCGTGATCTTTTTGAGCCTTTAATGTTTAACATCGATGAATTCTCCTTAAACACTAAGCAATTGTTGGACCCAACAGAACCCATTGTAGTAATTATCATGATTTGGACAAGCAAGAATGTTTTATTTAATTGTATATGTTTGGTCACAATGTACATCTTTGGTCCACTCACAATAAATCCAACCGATTGCATGGATTTATCTGCTTCTTCACGGTGTCTGGGCCCCCTTCTTGAATATGATGAACCCCACCGCACTACCTCTCACCACACTTACCTCACACTGCCTGCCTCGCTACAATGTTCACATCTCCAGTTCTGTCGCTGGCAGCTGCTCCCCCACTATTTCTTCCTCTTCTTCGCTCTCTTTCTGTCTCTGTCTCGCAACTCCTAACTTGCTAAAAACCGCAACTTCAACAAATGGCTTTTACCACCCCCTTCTTTTACTTTTTCTGTTCCCCCATGAAAAGGATCCAAAAAAGAAA